>NW_022989872.1:0-30000 GCF_902827175.1 Gymnodraco acuticeps | reverse complement strand
TCCTCACTCCAGACTAGATTGATTCATAAACAAACTGTAAGAAACAGAGAGGAAGAGGAGGAGAGGAAGAGATGAAGAGGAGAGAGGAAGAAGAGGAAGGAAGGAGGAGGAAAGAGGAGGAGAGGAGAAGAGGAGGAGGAGGAGGAGGAGGAGGAGTGAGGCGGAGGAGGAGGGAGGAGGAGGAGGAGGAGGAGGAGGAGGAGGAGGAGAGGAGGAGGAAGGAGGTCTCAGTATCAGTTGTCTGACCTCAGATCAGATTAGCTCCTCGCTCCCATGACGAGGTTCTCCCTCTGGTCACCTCTGATGTTGTCTCAGACTTCCTCCATTCATAGCGCTGTCTACGCATGTTGTGTGTGTGTTGTGTGTGTGTGGTGTGTGTGTGTGTGTGTGTGTGTGTGTGTGTGTGTGTGTGTGTGTGGTCTAGCATTACTATACTTGTGGGGACCTAAATCTGTTTACATAAGCCGCTTTCACACCGCAGGACTTGCCGTACTTTAGTGCCGGAACTAAAGAACCAAAGTACCAGGGAAAGTCCTGCGGTGTGAATGCGGCTATAGTCACGTGTGGGGACTGGTTTCCCTTATGGGGACAAATGGAGGTCCCCATGAGGGGAATCATTAATTTTAGGGTGAAGACTTGGTTAGGTTTAGGATTAGGGTTAGGGTTAGGCATGTGTTGGTTATGGTTAAGGTTCGGATAAGTCTCCAGGAAATGCATGTAAGTCAATGTAATGTCCCCTGAAGTGATGTATACATGGTATGTGTGTGTGTGTGTGTGTGTGTGTGTGTGTGTGTGTGTGTGTGTGTGTGTGTGTGTGTGTGTGTGTATGTAAACCTAGCGAGTGGTGTTTCCGGGGGCTGTTCTGTGAGGAAAGGTTATGAAAACACAGCGGTGGGGGGTGGGAACAGTAAACACACACAGAGCGGCTGAGGGCCATTTTCAGTGCAGCCATCCTCAGCGCCTCGCTCACTTAATGACACCCACTGCGCTAAGATAAGGTGAAGACAAAGATACTTAACTATTGCTCATGCCGGGAGATAACTTACATAAATGCATTACATTTACGTTTTTTTTTAACTTTCTGATCAGCTATTGAGGTTTCCAAATGAAGCTACGAATGTCTGTCGTCATGTTTAATTGTGAAACATTTAAACATCAGTGTTATAGGAGCTCAAGGAATAAGAGCATGTTGTAGTTGTGCTTCATTTTTCAAAACAGAGCGACTTTTGTTAATTAAGTCTTTGAGATATCAGCACTTTTGGTCTCTTTGTGAGCGTTTCATAAGGAAGAAGGTTTCTCCATTTCCACTCAGACGGTACTATTTAAACAAAGCAAACCCGCATACTTCTGATAAAAAACAGACACGTTATAACATTCTGCTTATTTTTGTTTTATTGCACTGTAACCATGATGCAAAGAAATGAAAACAAAGAAATCCACAGAAAGTTGAATAAAAAAACAAAGAAGCGTTTCCCTTTAAGAACATCATCTTAAGGTTCTCCACACCACACACACACACACACACACACACACCACACACACACACACACACACACACACACACACACACACACACACACACACACACACACGCACACACACACAACACACACACACACACAACACACACACACACACACACACACACACACACACACACACACACACACACACACACACACACACACACACACACACACACACACACACACACCACCTCTCCACCATGAAACCAGACATTCAAGTATTTCTATCATTGCACAGGCACTAGATTTTCCTACTTTATATATTAACTTTCCTCCAGCGACCGCACCGTTGACAGTTCAAATCTGTCAGCTGTTGGTAATGAATGAAATATACATCCTGAAAAATAATCTCTCCACAACAGCAACATCTGGACATCAAATATATTACAAACAAAACAAAAATATAAAACGATTAAGTGTCACATTTGGCTTTTGGTACTCTAAATCTGTAGCACTGTCATAAAGGAACACAGTAGTTTGAATTTAACCAATACTTTTGAAAGATATTTTCAATATGGAGATTTGACTGAGAGGCGCGGAGCTTTAGCACGTGCTCAGTTCGCCCTCTTGTGGACAAATGAGGAAGTACACCACTGTGTTTTTTTAAACAGAAAGTGATTTCAAATAATAAATAGGCTTATTTTTAAATAAATACTCTTATTTATGGGCAGGTAAATCCAGGAGTAAACCTGCACTCCACTATTTCCATCTTGAATACCAATGATAGAAGCTAGAATACAAATAATAAAAGACACTATGCAATAAAACATTTTTTCAGCAAATCAATACATTTGGATAATTAAGACAACGGGAATCTCCTCGTCCACCGTGAACTGAAACACTTCAATACCAACGATACGTATAAACACATAATTCAGCTCGTGAAGAGAGAGAGAGAGAGAGAAGAGAGCAGAGGAGAGAGAGAGAGGCGAAGAAGAGGAGAGAGAGAGAGAGAGAGAGAGAGAGAGAGAGAGAGGAGATGGGTGGCGGGGTGTAACTTTTACAGTCCCTCAGATTCACTGAATTCAAAAGCAGGTTCCTGAAGACAGAGAGAAGGCGTCTCTTTCAAGACTTTCGTGTGTTTCGTAGTGCTGCAGGTGACGCTATGACACTAGAGTCAGAGGGGGTGTTTTTTTTAAGGAGTCCATGTGATGTAGGGGCTCAGTTCAGTTTGTAACCCCCACCCAGGTTCATCCACTCGTCACCCGTGCAGCTCAAGTCAAGTTTGTAAGTCCCATCCAGCAGGCTTCACTTCCAGGCTGCGGTAAAATAAATCCCAGTGCAGACGGAGAGCATCTGAGTTTCAGGGTTTTTTAAGAGAGAGACCGGATCTACTTTCTGCAGGGAGTCAGTGAGTCGGTCCTGCTGCCAGCGCCCCGGGACAGCTACCTCTGCCGGGGGGGCGGGGCGGGCCCCTGGAGGTCGTCCTCCACAACGTAACTGTAGCCCTCCTTCTCTACGCAGTCTGACAGCACATTCAGCACCTAGTGACGAAGAAACACCACAGGATAAGAGAAAAGGTTAAGTTAATAATAATAATAATAATACATGGGATTTTTATAGCGCTTTTCCTCATGCTCAAAGATGTTTTACATACAAGATAAGATATATATTGTATTGTTAACTTAGGACATTTTGCTTGAGTTATAATGCTACAAACAGATGCAATCAAATAATATAAATATATACAATTAATCAATTAATGACTTAATTATTGCAAATGCCTTGTGAGATACAAGATATATAAATGCATTAGGGCTGTAATAAATCCTTTTTTGCATACATTTGAAGCATCTATTGAGGTTTCCAAATGAATCTATGGAGGTCTGTTGTCATAATACATTTTCAAAACAAATCTGGGAAAAGTAAAAGCATCGTATGCCATACAAATTGTCCATAGTCATGGTATGTCACAAACACGTCACAAACATTTTAAAAAGTCATAGATTGTATGCCAATGCCATGTCTTAAAAACAAAGTCAACACGGTCACAAATAAACAACAACACACACAGTATAAATGAGAGTGTGTGGTGTGTGTGTGTGTGTGTGTGTGTGTGTGTGTGTGTGTGTGTGTGTGTGTGTGTGGTGACGACATCTGCTGCGTATAGCCAAGACGGATCGTTCGACTCAAGAGGCATCGAAGAAAAATATAAAAAAGGCAAATAGTATAATAATTTTTTGCTTAAGAAGGTTCATTACAGGGGGAAATTATAAAAGTGGTTAAAATATATTTTATTCAACATGTTCGAATGGTTATATTCACTGTAGTTTTGGTGTGTGTGTGTGTGTGTGTGTGTGTGTGTGTGTGTGTGTGTGTGTGTGTGTGTGTGTGTGTGTGTGTGTGTGTGTGTGTGTGTGTGTGTGTGTGTGTGTGTGTGTGTGTGTGTGGCTCTGACCTGGCGCACCCTCCGGTCCATGGCCTGCAGGTGTTGCTGGATGAGGACGGGGCTCAGCCGGTCCCTCACCAGAGACTCTGACATCAGCAGCGACAGCTTGAACTCCTCTTTAGCCAGCAGCTGCAGACGCAGGTGGGTCGACTTCCTGATCCTGCAGGGAGAGAGGAGGGGGGGGGGGGTAAGAGTCAGAGCAGCTTTGTGAAATAAAGAATAAAGAGAGACTTGTTACATGCCCAGGACACATGTTAATGCCAGGGGCCTGTACTACGAAGCTGGTTCAACCTAACCTGGATATGTTTGAGTTAGCCGGTTGGCCTAATCCAAAACATACGCGCTCTCGCTAAACTGTACTACGACGCTGGTTATCAAGTGGATCGCTCAAGCCAGCCGTGTCCTATCTAGTTAGGTGCGCGTTCACATGAAAGGGGTGGTATCTGGAGCATTCGACCAATCACAAACATGGAGAAGCGGACTGACAGCGCAGCGTCATACTTCCTGAATGAAAAGTGAACTTTAATATTAGTCAAAAATGAAGAAGTTAAACTTTAAACATCCATGACTTAAACACTTTATCCAGGATAAAAGCCACATAGCTGCACCTGCAAGGTGAATACAGCTGGTAAAAGAAAAAGTGTTTGAATGCGTACATTAACAGGTTTATGATATCACTGCCCCGTCTAAAACACGATCTGACTTTAATTACATTTGACTCGAGTGTTTCGTCAACTTAATGTGTTGCTTAAAATAATACTTCTGCATACAGTCTGTGACACTGTGAGTGTTGCACGGCCAGATACGGCTCAGCTGACTCAGATAAGAAAATATATGATACATTATGAAGTGATATGCCACGGACTGTACGTAATGTTACTTTGATCTGGTTACTTATGTTGTGGCAGATATTTAAGTAAGCTTTCTTAACACTAATGTTATAATAGTCAGATTGCTCTGAAGATGGGAGGTGATATTCTATTAATGTTCACGTTCACACAGTCGGTGATTTTTGCCGGCCGTCTTTCCTGCGACGGCAGCTTTTCTGTATTTCCTTTCTCCTGTAATATGACTTGATCGCTTTAAACTCCGCACACTGAGCTCTGATTGGTCAGGAGGCGGTGCTTTCACTGAGTTGAGCTCTTAGCCTGCAACCTAACCTGGTCCCGACCAGGTTAGCCGCTAAGCATAAGTTACCATGGAGATCTAGCCTGCTAAAAAGAGAACCAGCTTCGTAGGACCGGAAAGCCGGAGTTTCCCCTGAATTTAGCCGGCTAAGCGAAAATCCTGCTTCGTAGTATACCCCCCAGGTGTAAAGTGGGTTGAAGTGTTTGTTGTTGTAATACTCATTTGGGCCACTAGAGGCTGAAGTGCACCACTACGCATGTTCTGAATGGGGGTGAAACCATTCATGTTTTCTTCCAATAGTGTTAATTTCTCCATGCACACTAAACACAAGGTACATATGTATACATTTATATCGTGTTACTTGATGGATAAGCTTTGATTAAACATGTATAGCCAAAAGAAAGAAACCTAGAACAATTATCCTGGTAAAAAAAAAGGTTTTGAAATGGATCACTAGAACTTTTTGATCAAATGTTCTCGCCTCAAGACTGCAAGCACTACTATTTAGACATACTTATGGCTATTTTACTAATATATATTTAGACTGTAAGAGTAACATGCACATTGACATTGCATTTTATCTCGTTGCACTGTCATCGCTACTACCTCTGCTTTTACCACTCGTTTATTTATTGTGTCTATGTTTGACTGCAGTGAGAGTTGCCAAAGACATTTTATTGTACTTTGTATGATGACAATAAAGATACATTCTCTTCATGGCTTCCTTACCCTTCTTATGGAGCTACATAAAAGAACACCAATGAAGAAGAGCTCACCTGCAGCACTGGGTCAGCGGCACCAGGATGGAGACCTCGTCATGGGAGTGCTTTCCGAATCTGTCGGACGAAAAGATAGAGGCTTAGATTATTTTTAGGGAGGCTGTGGCGCAGTGGGTTAGTGCGTTGGTGTTCGGATCAGGGGAGCACAGGTTCAAACCCCACTGCAGTCAGCATGTCGTTGTGTCCCTGAGACACTTCACCCCAGATTGTTCCTGTGGGGATTGTCCACAGTATTGAGTATGTAAGTCGCTTTGGATAAAATCAGCGTCTAACAAGTGACATGTAATGATTTAAAAATCTGTTTGTGAGTCATTTTATTGTGTGCTTAGTTCTTCTTCGTAACCATGAACATTCCACAGCAACCCGCAGCTTATTATTGCTGTAATTATCTCGTCCTTTGTGTGGATGCACTGCTGCAGAGTGGAATAATGAAAGCAGTTGAATCGTTTCTGAAGCCTCTTGAGTTACAAAGCAGTGACTCACCCTCTGCCGTTGTCCAGATGGATGATAAACGTCTCATTTCCAAACTTTTCAAACGTCTCATAATGGTGCCGATCCATGTTTCCTGTGTGGGAATAACAGTAAACTATTCAGCTGAGATTTAAACAAGGAGAGCACATGTGTGTGTAGTAAACCTTATGCCTTTCTCTACCAAAATGAGTGCATATATGCATGTGTTTCTCTTTATCTACAAATCCCTCTTTTAATAGGGATTGGTTCTTTCCTCATTGCCACCATCACATTCATGTATGATTGCACCAGAAAGCAGGTCTAGTACACAGTGGTTACTTCTTTTGTACATCTATTACTTCTTCAGTTTGACCGTTTAACTAAAACAGTGTTGGAAAAGGTTTGAGCAAGTCTAACAATTAAATAAAGGGAGGTGACATTCTGGTTGCTTTGAGGAGAGCACAATAAAAGCAATACTAAATTATGTGTCCAAATTCCTGTTGATTTTATTGATTTAATATGTACTTTAATGTACAGATAAACAGTTTGACCACAAGTGTAATCCATCAGTGTTTGCCCATTATTAACCTCTTAAAAGTGACCATTGTGGGACAGGGACTCTCACCCATGAGGAAGTCAAACACGGTCATGTCCATGATGTCCAGCAGTCGCGTCCCGCTGTCGTACGGAGGGGTCTGTTTCACTTCCTCACAGTAATCCGGGTCCACCTCCCATCTGAGGACATTCAAATATCACATTTAGCTGATGCCTTTTTACCAAAGCGACTTATAATAGCCATGAAGACACACACTCAAAACAGCAAGATCTTACAATAACATTAGCTTTAAACAAGGCAAAGGTTTTAAAGTGCTATGAATAGAATGGATACGCTTCTGGGTTTTTATCATTGGCCAAGGAGCGGTTAAAACAGGTGGGTGAAACAAGAGATCTGCAGACTTCATGCTGCCCGGACATATTACAAATGGTGTTCCCCAAGGTTCTGTTTTAGATCCACTATTATTCTCCATCTATATCAACAGTTTAGGTCAAAATGTGGATGAAGCGATTTTACATTTGTATGCGGACGATACCGTGATGTATTGTGCAGGTCCCTCCAGTAAGGAGGCTATTGTTAAATTGCAGGCAGTTTTTAATATTATTCAGACTAAGCTTAATTTGTAATGTATTGAATGTATGCTGCTTTAACACATCACCAAAAATCCAACTTGTTTCGCCTTTAAAGTGTTTTTCCAATTAATTCTCGTAATCATTTGGAGAACTAAGATCATTATCATCACTAGATTATAATTAAGTGATGATCTGTACAGTTGGTTGTATTATCTTATCGGATGTCAGTCAGTTTTAATTGGATGTTATATATAATATATACAGTAAATGGAGCTGGGGGCGGCAGCAGCTCAGTCTGAGAGAATTAGGATTAGGATCAATTGAATGCAGTGACTAAATATCTCTGTGTGTGGTTCCATGTACATATGTGACGAATTGATTTGAATCCTCCTTAAAGGTCACCTATCATGCAAAATCCACTTCTTCATGTCTCTTCTACATCAACATGTGTCCCCTCTTCTTCATGTCTCTTCTACATCAACATGTGTCCCCTCTTCTTCATGTCTCTTCTACATCAACATGTGTCCCCTCTTCTTCATGTCTCTTCTACATCAACATGTGTCCCCTCTTCTTCATGTCTCTTCTACATCAACATGTGTCCCCTCTTCTTCATGTCTCTTCTACATCAACATGTGTCCCCTCTTCTTCATGTCTCTTCTACATCAACATGTGTCCTCTTCTTCATGTCTCTTCTACATCAACATGTGTCCCCTCTTCTTCATGTCTCTTCTACATCAACATGTGTCCCCTTTTCTTCATGTCTCTTCTACATCAACATGTGTCCCCTCTTCTTCATGTCTCTTCTACATCAACATGTGTCCCCTCTTCTTCATGTCTCTTCTACATCAACATGTGTCCCCTCTTCTTCATGTCTCTTCTACATCAACGTGTGTCCCCTCTTCTTCATGTCTCTTCTACATCAACATGTGTCCCCTCTTCTTCATGTCTCTTCTACATCAACATGTGTCCTCTTCTTCATGTCTCTTCTACATCAACATGTGTCCCCTCTTCTTCATGTCTCATCTACATCAACATGTGTCCCCTCTTCTTCATGTCTCTTCTACATCAACATGTGTCCCCTCTTCTTCATGTCTCTTCTACATCAACATGTGTCCCCTCTTCTTCATGTCTCTTCTACATCAACATGTGTCCCCTCTGAGTAAAGAGACTCTGAAAGTTTCAGGAACAAAGATTCTCTCTCTTTTCGTCCTGATCCATTTCTATAAAAACCTGTCTGAAAATGAGCTGATCAGATTTTGGCCACTTTATGATGTCATAACGATGTTTTGGCTTGTGTAACCATTAGCCAATCACCGACCAAGGTACTTTTTTGTATCTGAGACCTATAATATATTGATGAAAAACGGTATAATAGGGGACCTTTAAATATCCCTGTGTGTACATATGTGATGACTTCATTTGAATCCTTCTTAACGTACACACCTCAGATATCTTGCTCATGAGTTAACGCCCTCAGTATCTGTCAGTGAGTGTAATAAATATCCTCTGATAGCAGCACAGTGAACCCCTGCTCAGTGTCTGTTTGTTCAGGATGATTCTCTTACTCTGCCTTCTTGCGTTTGTGGTAGGAGCGTCTCCACGGGTTCCTCCAGGTCTTGCGTTTGGCGAGCGCCAGGTCGGGCAGGAAGGCGGCGAGGGATCCCTCGATCTGGTCGGGTTTCCCACACAGAGCGTGCTCAGTGGAGCAGTAGTACGAGCACTCTCCGTAGAAACACACGTTGTTGGCTGAGATTTGGAGAGAGAACACACATAGTTACAGGCTGATTTCTTAAAAAACTGCTAAAAAGTGACTGCAAGGTTTATTTCATTATGCAACTCTGTGGTAAATACTTAACTAGTACACCCTCTTTCCTTTTGAAATGCACACCACATCATTTGAAAGCCCCTTCACAAGATTTAAATTACCTGGAGACATTCAGTATTAATTGCTGAGATTGTCAGTAATTTGAATCCTGTGAAAGTTTTCCATGTGTATAATATGTAAAAAGTTACATCGCTAATTAACTCTCCTGCTTAGGCGTAAGCTAAAGTCCCCAGATAATACTAATCCCAAGCAAATTAATATTACAGTCATTCAGGGCACAGAAGTAGCTTTGCACGGCATTATGAGGCAGGACACTGGTCCCTTTTTGCTTAGCTTGTAGGATGAGAAAGAAAATAGTTGAAGGCTGCACAGATGTCATTTCATTATTAATTATCTTCTGAGACCAACACATAATCTCGATTGATGCTTCTAAAGCAGCGTGAGTCCCGCAGTTTCAAAAAGACTGAAGAGAAGTTGGTGCAGTGTTTTTCAATAATTCTTTGTTTGAAGTAAAAATCAATCTCAAGGATATCTTGGTTATAGTTTTTTCATTGTAGTTGTGTCGCTAAAAACCGATAAATGCACTTCTTCAGCTCGTACCTGGTGAAATGAAGAAGGTCCTCCAGAGCTTTTTGTCTCGTGTCACATCTCGGATCTCCTTCGTCATGTTGACCAGCCTGCCGGCCACCGGAGGGACGCGTCGGAAGTCCAGGATCCTGCAGGACAGAAGCACTGAGGGGTTAATTCAGCTTCAGAATAGGTCTCACACACAGCGTATTAACACACAACAAAACAATTGTAGGCGTCCGAAAATCGCAATCCTTCACCGAGTCAATATCTTTGTCTATAAAGATGCCCATACATTTACTTGGGTATCAAAGAAAGAAGGCACTCCTCATAACTGTAAGAATCACGAGCCTTTAAAACTTTCTATAGCAACAAATGAATCCAATTATAGTTGTCTGTAACCCTATTGGTAACAAAAATAGCTAGTTTTACAAACTTCTAGTGGTGCCAGTTTAACAACAAATCTGATATTGTCGCTTTATTTTACATATTTGGACAAGAATTGAGGGTTTTAACTTTTAACTAATCACCCAAAGATCTACCAATGAAAATGTTCAAAGTAGAAAAACAGATCACCCCAGATGGGACTCGAACCCACAATCCCTGCCTTAGGAGGGCAGTGCCTTATCCATTAGGCCACTGGGGCAGATAGGCTTGATTCGTGGTCGAGAACTTCTTGTAGTTGTCTTCCACTGCCAAAAGGGGGCACTGTGACATAATATCTGCTCTGATACTCACACCCCCGGAGGTAAACCTCTGTGTGGTTTTTATGTGGCTATCAGTCTACATCAAACACATTTTAACTTCCTCCCAGCTTTCTGGTGAAATATATCTCCGGGTGTGTGTTTTATTGAAAGATGGCGTGACCGTCTTCCTGTGTTCTGTTTTATTCACGAGTCGTCAATACCACCCAGCCACAGCATCAGCACGGCCTCTTTAAACATTGATATCCCTGACAACACCTAATGGCCGAGGCCTGAGGGCCAGAAAGAGAGATTAAAGATGGAGGAGAGAGAGATGTTAACCAAGAGCTGCTCGTATAAATGATGCCATCAAGGAGTGTGGCGTGTGGAGAGAGACAGACACACACATCGTGTCTCTTTCCTGGACACAGCGAGGCCTGCTGGGCCCGCGCCGGCTGCCATGCTGCAGCTTCATCACTCTTTTCCTCCATCCATGTCCCGTTAATAAACCACATTTCCAGAGAACATTTTAAACTTGTTTTCAAAAGCAGACATGTACGTTCTCCTCATGTCCTGTGTCCCATAGATGTTGGTTAGATGTAAAAGACCTTTCATCATGGCTTCTTTACTTTTCAATTTCAATGTTTCATATGTGTTGTTTATATCAATCTATATCTGGTTTAATATGTTCACTGTAATGGGGAAATAGTAGTACATTTGCACTGTAGCAAAATGGAGAAACAGTAAGTCCCCTTTGCTTTGTTGTTTTTAAGCAATGATTTTAATCATCACTAAAATGTTGTACTTTAGTGAGATGAGATAAGACAAACCTTTTTTTAAACCCTGTAGGGAAATTCAGGTGAAATAGCAAGAAAGATTTGTGGGGATTTATCTAGTCTGTTGTTGTTTTTAAGTCTTTTTAAAACCTATTTTTGATATGCTAAGTGCTTAGATAATGACTCATCTTAATAGTTCTGTATATATTTTCATATGAATCCCCTATATTTCCTTTTCTTTTATACTATTGCTATTGCATGACATCTACATTGTATTATACAGTATGACAACTGTATGTGATGAATTGGAAGCTATATGTGGTTAGATCATTTCAGGTCACGTCAGTCCTGTATGTCTTTGTACCTGCTCACTCTCCTTTCCCATCGCCTAATGCAGCAAGTGCACTTCCCATTTAAATCCAATCACATAATTAATTATGCTTAAAGCAGTGTAGCCCATATAAGTGTGTGTGCGTGTGTGTGTGCGTGTGTGTGTGTGTGCAGACCCCTGGGAGGCAGTGCAGTCTGAAACTCTGCAGCAGCAGCAGCAGCAGCAGCTCTGAAGCCAGGCTCTAATTTAGAACAGACAAAATAAGGAGAAAAAATAAAGCGCTCCTTTTGGCAAACCCTGCCTGGCTTATATTTAGAATGGGCACAGGGCCTTTACATGCCTTTGGTTTGCTTCTCTTCCCCTTAACCCACACATGTGCCGTGTGTGTGTGTGTGTGTGTGTGTGTGTGTGTGTGTGTGTGTGTGTGTGTGTGTGTGTGTGTGTGTGTGTGTGTGTGTGTGTGTGTGTGTGTGTGTGTGTGTGTGTGCAACTAAATGTGTAGCAGACTGGTGAAGAAAGCCGCTGCTAATACAACTGCTGCTGAACTGTGTCATTGAGCCTGAAGTAAAGCAGATTCTTCATGGCTACCCGCTGAGGATGTGACTGGACAAGTGTGTGACCTCACAATCATCTGGTATCGGCAGCTTTTCACATGCCTGCAACACAAGCCCCCCCCCCCCCCCCGCTCGTAATTACACACAGCCACAGTGACGTCAGGTCCACTTTAATAGCAACCTCGGCGCTAAAACTCTTTCTCGGGTCGATCGCAGGGCCTCGTGAGGTTTTCTCTTTTCATTAAAGTCTGGCGGGCAGGCAGACCGGCAGGCCGTAAAGCTTTCGCCTTGTACAGACTGAGAAGTCAAAGAGCGTGGAGGTTAACTAAGCAAGGAGGCTGCACTCATTGTTCAGTCAGATGCTAGCTGCAGGAGGGCGGCATTCATTCTCTCTGACTCATGGCCTCATGCACGGGCCCCGGCTCACACCAAAGAGACTTTCTGAGGGAGAGTAACATTAAAAAGAAGCCGAGGAAATATGAGTTCATGGAGGGCGTTCATGCCAAGAAGAGAAACAGTGTTCACACATTTAGATCTGTATCTTGCGAACACCTTTCTTTAAGCTTCACTGTTAAAAGGAAAGCTTGGTGTTCTGCAGGGTTTTGTTCCTCCCGGGTGGTTAATGAGCTGACTCGAGGAGAAGCAAATTAGCAATCAGGGAGGAACACAAACCTGCAGGGCGCTGGGCCTCTGGGATGGAGAGAAGCATTTGGGCTTGAGGGAGTAAGAGCAATTTCAAGAACATCGGATTTTTTTCCTTATTTAGTTGAAAATGTTTGTAGCATCGAGGCGGTTTCTGCACCGGACATCCACTGCTGCCCCTGAGGGTGATGTAGCCACCGGGATTTGACCAGGAAGGAAGACTATGTGGAGTATATAAGAGGATATCTCTGGTTCTTCTATCGAATTTGATCCTTTTTTAAAACACAGTCCATCATGAGTCCAACAATCCCATGCTTAAGTACTTTATGTTTTTAAAGGCACAACCCTGTATCTTAAAAAACGACGTTCCTGTCAAACTAAACTGCATTCTCAACTACTTTACGAAGGAAACCTATTTTCTTTGGATTAAAGTAACAGTATTAAACACAAAAAACATACTTGGTTAAGTTTACTTTGGTTTGGGTATCAACATATCTGTGATATAACAAAAACAAAAGTAATCTGCGAGGAATTACCTTAATCCAAAATGTAATTGACAATGCAGTTTTATTGTGTGGTAACATCATTATTAGGAGACCAGGCTGTCCAGTATTCGAGTTAGTTCACTTCACAACGTTGCCAAAACAACCATTTTTAAAACCAATAGTAGCCTAGCTTGCACTTTTAAAGGTATTATTGAAATTATTTACAAAAAGTTGGTGGCCCCCTCTTCTTGCCTATGGTTAAACATTTCCCTGTGTAGCAAGAAGCTGAAAAGTCTGTTTTTCAGAGAAGAATGAGGGGTTTCTGACAGCGAAGAAGACAGATGAACATGTGACAACAAAATGTCCCAGATAAGATGAACTACATGTTAACTCTGAGTGGTTAAACATTACAAATGGTGTTCCCCAAGGTTCTGTTTTAGGTCCACTATTATTCTCCATCTATATCAACAGTTTAGGTCAAAATGTGGATGAAGCGATTTTACATTTGTACGCGGACGATACCGTGATGTATTGTGCAGGTCCCTCCATTAATAATAATAATGCATTTTATTTATATAGCGCTTTTCACAACTCAAAGACGCTTTACAGTATGAGGGAGGGTAGACAAACAAGGACAGGCAAACAAGTAAGTACAAAATAAAAAGGCAGTCAAGAGGAAGTTGATTGAGAGGGGGGGGGGGCTTATGGGTAGACAGAGTTGAAAAGATGTGTTTTGAGGCGGGACTGAAAGACTGTGAGGGACTCAGAGTCACGGAGATCTTGGGGGAGGGACTTCCAGAGCCTTGGAGCTGCCACTGAGAAGGCTCTGTCCCCAAAGCTGCAGAGTGTGGATGTGGGAATGGATAGGAGTCCGGCTGCGGTGGATCTGAGGGACCGTGGGGGTTGATAAGGAGTGAGAAGGTTTGTGAGATAAGGGGGGGCCAGATGGTGGAGTGCTTTGTAGGTGAGGACCAGAACTTTGGAGTTGATGCGATGGGAGACAGGAAGCCAGTGGAGGTCTGTGAGGACTGGGGTGATGTGATGCCATGATTTGGTATGCGTGAGGAGACGGGCAGCTGCATTTTGAACCCGTTGGAGTCTGTTGAGGGATGTACTGCTGATGCCGTAAAGAAGTGAGTTGCAGTAGTCAAGGCGGGAGGAAATGAAGGCATGGATTAGTCGTTCGGCTGCGGGGCGGGTGAGAGAGGGTAGGATTTTTGCAATATTGCGGAGGTGGAAAAATGAGGTTGAGACTGTTTGCCGGATGTGAGCTTCGAGGGAGAGGGTGGGGTCAAAGATTACGCCAAGGTTGCGTGCCTGATAAGGTAATGCTATTTTCAAAAGCCAAAAAGACACCGGAGACCACTGTTACTACGCAAGGACAAGTACTTGAAGTGGTTACCTGTTATAAATACCTAGGTATCTGGCTGGATAATTGCCTCTCTTTTAAACTTCAGGTCAATAATCTGCTTAGAAAGCTTAGGGTGAAGCTAGGTTTCTTTTTCAGAAACAAGCCCTGTTTCTCACTTGAGGCCAGGAAAAGTCTCCGTGACCTTTTTACCTGTGCTGGACTATGGGGATCTGATCTATGAATGCACCTGCCCATGACCTGATCAAGTTAGATGCCGCCTATCACAGTGCGCTGAGATTTGTTACTAACTGTAAAGTATTAACTCATCATCACTGTATGCCAGGGCAGGTCTGCCTTCACTAACTGTACGGAGGCTCAGTCACTGGTACATGTTCATCTACAAAGCCATGTTAGTTAAACCAGGGGTTCCCAACCTTTATTGTGCCAAGGACCGGCAGATACATTAAAAAAAAATCGCGGACCGGTTGTCAATTTGAACTGATTTTAATATTTACTCACCAGCAACAGAGGCTAATTGTATGTAACAGCCTGAACAAATAATAGAACAATATGCATCCAAAACAGATTAATGTTTAAAAAAGAACCAGTGTCGGTTTTTTGTTTTTCGGAAAAAAAGGAAAACCAAAAAACCGACGTTATTCAGTTTTTAAACCAAAACGGGAAAACAGATAAATCAACGTTTTGGTTTTGTTTGTATGATTTACGGATAATCCAGTGATGGGAAAACGAGGAGAAGGCGCATTACGACAGCATTTAGCACTACATCGAGATTAAGATTAAACTAATTTATTATGGGAACACCCGCATATAGGCTACCTATGGAGTTAGCCAGATGTGTGTAAATTACTGTTCATGGTCATTTGAAAACAGATGCCGGTGTCGGACAGACACAAACACAGAGCAGAGCAGAGCAGAGCAGAGCACACACACACACACACACACACACACACACACACACACACACACACACACACACACACACACACACACACACACACACACACACACACACACACACACACACACACACACACACACACACACACACACACACACAGTAATCGGGCAGTTCGATGTGTGTAGAGGTGTGTGTAGAGATGTGTGTAGAGGTGTGTGTGGTTAACACGTAGCAGCCTGCAGTCACTCGCTGTTCTTATGAAGGTAAACACAGCGAAGGCGGTGCGTAAAAAGGCACAGCTCTCGGCGCGCTGGTGCTGCACTTCTCAGAAGCGGAGTTACACGTCCCGCTGCCTCCTGATGCTGCAGCCATTTCATGAAGTGAAGGAGGTTTTCCTTCTATAAACAGCTGCGGGCAGCAGATACCGTGAGAGTCCCGGACATGAATTCATAGATCAAGGCAGACTGGTTTACTCTCCTGTTTTGCCAATCCGGTGCTTAAACAAAGGCAAGGCAAGTTTATTTATATAGCACTTTTCAACACAAGGCAATTCAAAGTGCTTTACAAAAAAATGAAAGACATTAAGAAAATGGCATTTAAAATCAGTCATTAAAAAGAAAAGCTAATCAAATAAACATATAGCTCTACACCCCTGGCCGACATGTCCTTAAAATGAAGTCCGAGTTTGAAATATATCTCAAATAATGTATGCACTGCATTTCCCCACATAAACATAACAGCCTGCAATGAAACGGTTGTCTCCTGTGCGCTCCTCTTCCTACTTGGCGCACCGGTAACTTTCTCTGCGCACAAGAGGCTGAGGCTGAGCCGCCGAATCCCTCGGAACATCATAAAAGCCATTTTCAACGGTTATCTGGTGAAAGATGAACTAGGCTACTGGATGAAATAATATGACTGGTATAGGTGCGAACATTAAACACTTTTTGAAAAAAATATTATGATAAATTCTGCAAATATTACGATAAACTCACAGCTATTTGAGGCCCGGCAGTAACACCGGGGCTTGGGAACCCCTGAGTTAAACTACAATCTTACATCTGCTCTCTGATCACACGGCGAATTGAAAGTAGCTATTGCCTGAGATCTCATGCTGTGGTTTTGTTAAATGTGCCAAGTGCTAGGACTGTCTTAGGGAAGAAAGCTTTTAGGTGTGCAGCTCCTCTAGCTTGGAACAGTCTGCAAAAAGAATGGAAACTGAGCAATTTGGTTCCACTGCATGTTTTTAAAGCTTGGATAGATGCTATGCAATCTGATACTGTTGGTACCTGTAAACGTCGTTAGGTATGTACATTATAAATCCCTGTATCTATGTTTTATGATGTCCTTTTTGTTTTGATGTTGTTTTGATGTCTTCATGTGGAACCTACTTGCAGCAGATCTCCCTTGGGATTCACCTGGTTAAATAAAGGTTTGAAATGAAATGAAACTGAGAATGGCTGATGGTGACTTACTTGTCCAGATGAAAGGCAGCGACCTCTGCGTTGTGTCTCTCAAAGTCAGAGAAATAGAAGAAGTCTGGGGGGGTCTCCTGCTCCCGGGTCTGCCTGCAGAAACACACAAAAAGAAGAATGGAGGTCAGGTATGACTGTCACACAAAGCCGAGGGTTTGACAGTCAGCAGTATGCAAAAGACTCAGTGATAACGTGACAATGCAACATATTAAACCAAAGCTGCACGTACAATCATTTTCCTGGTTGTGTAAAGTACAGTATGTCACAAAAATAGCCATAGTAAGATCCCAGGGGTCCCAAACGGATGTATGGGAAACGTGCTTTTTTCAGTCCAAAAGACAGAAAATGTTGACCTTTGAGAAGCTCGATGCAAATGACCTACATGATGAATCGATTATTGATATTCGTTTCATTGTTACCCGGTCTAACAGAGCTATTTGGATCTGTAGTTCACAAACCGATGAGAGTAGCCAATATGCAAGACAAGGAATGACTAACAGGAATCAATAGTATTTAGTGGGTACACATTTATATTGGTGCATTGGATTTAAATCAATCCATGTTTCCAACACAACTCCAGAGGTGACAAAACCCTTCTGCTTTACACCTGTGTACCCAACACTGCAAACATTGTCGTAAGCAATAACCAACGCACAATAAAACCGTGTCCTTGCCTCTTCGGAGATACTGTGGATGTTTTGTGGGGCAACAAGAAGCCGGGACAATCGAAGGTCAAGCGCTTCCTCCTGTTCTGGATCTGTACCTATTTCTGTCCAGCTCTGATCCTTCCCCCCCAAAAAACTGCTGTCCACTCACATTCTGCCTTAAAGCTCTTACTGGAGGGAGAAGAGGCTCTTAAAGGCTTAAATCCCAGAGCTGATGGAGGACGGCCAAGGATGGGCCAGGATGGGCCAGGACGGCCGGGGTGGAAAGGCGAAGTCAAAGGTGGTGGAGGTGAAAAGGCTCCCAGAGAAATATGTTAATGTTTTTCACGAATCCACGGTGGAGAAGTCTGTCATTAAAATGCTATCTTTCCACAGAGGCGCTGCATATTTGAGTCATTTCGTCCCTTTTACACGTCTCTTTGCTGTTTGGTAAGAAAAGGCAGCTGAGAGTAATGATTTGGACTGCAGCCTCTGCCATTTCTGCTTCAGCTAGTTGAGGGAGGATGAGAAGAATGGAAACTATCTTGGCAACTTCTCCTTCTCTCTCTATTCCCTCGGGATGCCTCTCTGTTTATTTCGCTCAAAAACCCTCTACTATCTCGCCTCCTTTCCCTCAGCAGAACTGTTTTCTTTGCTTTCTTCTTAATACTTTATATCTGTGTGTGCGCCTCTCCCCTTTTCACTCTCGCTCTCTCCTTTCCATCTCTCTTCCTCAGCTGCCTGGCTGATTGTAACTGCACAGCTGCACGGCTGACATATGCACCAGTCATTAACTAAAGGCAACATGGAGCCCAGAAACCCATTCATCCACTAAAAATGTCCTCCTCACTTTATCTGTATTCCTCTCATCGTTCTCCATCCTTCAATCTCTCGGCAGATGTGGGAAAGTTTGACGAAAGCAAACGGAAAATCATCATTTAGTTTGGTACATTTTGTGTCGGAGCGTCCCTATTTTTCTTTTTAACATTTCTCAACTCATTTTCCTCTCTCCCGCTCATCCCTCACTTCCTAACAGCCGGAGAAAGGCCGTCCGTTGATTGTATCGCTCTCTCCTCCTGGATAGCCTCGCTTCAGGGACACAGCCCTCGCTCCACGCCGAGGAAAAATGATACTGACTTTGAAAGTGTCTATTTACTCCAGTGCAGCTCAGGACAGTATCATTCAGGCCAACATACGAAGTGAAGGTAAGTTATTACCAGTCTATGGCAGATAAGGTAATGTTGCTTTTTGGAGGCTATCATATAAAGAGGTTCATACAAGTGAAGTGAGTCTGAGATTGAAGCATTGAAACTGATATCTAAGGAAATGAGAAATAAGGTCTTTACCCTTCATTTAGAAAAGTTGACCCATTCTGTTTTGACAATGGCTTTTCTATGGATATTTAAGAGGAATTGGCCAACATTTTGGGAAGTAAACTCATCCTGAGAAGTAAATGAGAAGATTAACAGCACTAAGCACTAAAAATATAGCTAGAGCCAGAAGCTGGTTAGCTTAGCTTAGCATACAGACTGGAAACTGCAAACAGCTATCTTGGATTTGTCCAAAAGTACAAAAAAAAACCTACCAGCGCATCTAAAGATCACACATTAAGGTTATATATTGTGACTTTAATCCATGAACACACTGTAAGTGTAAACATGACTTGTATAAATGACTTTAAACAGTGTCTTTTTGCCCAAGATCATCCATCTACTATACAGATATGTGTGTGTCATTTCTTATCCGAGTGCCGGGGCTTCCTTGAGTTTGCTGCCTCCAGTGGAGACTCGAGCTTAAGAGGGGCTGGATGACAGATTGCGTCTCCTTTGGACAGAGCAGGGCTAGATGTTTCCCCCTGTTTCCACTCTAGCTAAGCTAACTGCTAGCAACAGCTTCATATTTAACAGACAGATGCGACAGATGGTATCAAACTTCTTCTCTTATTCTTGGCGAGAAAGTGTATTTCCTGAAAAGTATTTAGTGCTTGACACCGCATTGCATGTAAATCAAGAGAAAACAATCTGTTAAAAACCCACAGATGTGCAACAATATGACATCAAATCCACAAAAACTGAGGCAAATAACATCTTAGGTAAACAATCCCTTGGTCTAGGATCAGGAGAGTTGATTTCCAGCTCTGCCTGACATTATGTATTGTATTTCATGGCTGTGCTAACCATACCGGAGCGTCGTCATGGAGATATCTTTGAGTAAGCATGAGCAAACATTCTCGTGAGATGATTCATGGTCATTCAGCCTTAAAGAAGTCCACGAGCATATTTCACATAGTCCTACTACATTGCTGTCTCTATAGGGGGGAATCGGCACAATACGCTGCTTTTATTCATACCAAAGCTCCAATACGCACCAAAACACAAGTCGATGAGGCGTACACATGCTATGCGTCATTGCTTTTCTGCGACTCAGTGAATTTCAATATGAGAGAGCATGTGAATACAAGCATATGTTTACATTTGAGACAAATCTCCGTGCCTGTGGCCCGGCTGCTCCGACGCTCCCCTCTCACACTGAATGCCAGCCAGGAAGCAGGAAGGCTGGATAATTACCGTGGTCCACATCCAATTCAAATGTCAATAAAGTTATTTAGAGCGTGGCACAACACCCCCCACTGACCGGGGAACTCAAAAGAGAGGAAGAAGAAAAGGAGAAGAGCTTAAGTGTGACAATGGCACTGGAGTTAAATGGAGAGGATAATGAGGGACAGGGAGGAGGACACAATATGTCTCGTAAGAGTTATTTAAGTAACAAATATGCAGGCTTGGGGAGTAACTTTTAGAAAACTGTATTCCCTTAGAGTTACATAACAAAGACTTCAATTAGGGGTTACTCGCCAGATTTTGTTATTAAAACATTAGTGTGTGTATGAAGAGCAGCATGTCATAAGTCTGTCTGTTTTCTGTCTAAAAACATGTCTTTGCGTAAACTGAAAACTGCTGCTAAATGATGTAATGACTTGTGAGTATGGTGTTCTTCCAGCATTATGTTTTAAATAAAAGAAAGAGGCAGATGTTATCTCTTCTCTGTAAGCTGTACTGTTCTGTAGCTAGTCTATACATCAGACTTCAGACACTGCTCACAGTCCTGCCATCTGCAGAAATTCTCAGACGACTCAGATGCCATTGTGGGCTGTATCAACAGAGATCAGGAAGCTGAGTACAGGAGTGTGGTGGACAGTTTTGTGGAGTGGTGCGGTCAGAACCATCTGCAGCTCAACGTCACAAAAACGAAGGAGCTAGTGGTTATCTTCAGGAAGCGGAGTACCGCCCCATGCCCAATTACCATCGTGGGCATGGATGTTGACATTGTGGACAGCTACAAGGTCCTGGGTGTCCACATAGACAATAAACTGGACTGGAGTAAAAACGCCCTTTATAAGAAAGGCCAGAGTCGCCTGTATTTCCTCAGGAGACTCAGGTCCTTTAACGTCTGCAGCACTATGTTGCAGATGTGTTATGACTCGGTGGTCTCTTCTTTGCTGTAGTGTGTTGGGGCAGCGGGGTGAAGACAGCTGATGCCAACAGACTCAACCAGCTCATCAGGAGAGCAGGCTCTGTCCTGGGAGTGGATCAGGAGTCGTTGGCAGTGGTGTCGGAGGGGAGAATGCTGAGGAAACTTCTCAGCATTCTGGACAACGGGTCTCACCCCCTGCATGCCACACTGGTTTCCTACCGGAGCACTTTCAGCCATAGACTGAGATCACCGATAACCACCACACAGCGCCACAGGAGGTCTTTCCTCCCAGTGGCAATCAAACTCTTTACATTACATTACATTGCATTTAGCTGACGCTTTTGTCCAAAGCTTTGTCTTTAACTCTTCACCCCTAAGTAAAGGGCACTGAGAACTTCCACACCAACACTATGTGCAATATACATATCAATGTAATTAACATCATTACAATACACTCGCTGCTATATATAACTATGTGCAATATTATTATTACTAGTATTATTAATAATGCTATGATAACGTGCAATTACGTAACTGCCACTACGTTTTATTTTTTGCACTACTAACTATTAAATACTGCTAATAATTGCATTGATTGTGTGACCATCTATGTTTCTATGTTTCATGTTGTCTGTAGATGTTTAATTGCTCTTTTTGCTGCACTTTTAGTGTACAGTTTTGCTGCTGTGTTTATTGTATTTTGTTACTCTGGCACAACAATTTCCTTCGGGATAAATAAAGTCTTATCTTACTTTAATTAAAGTGTGAATATGTAGTACGCCTACTGCCTGAATCTGCTTTATGGTTTTCACTTTCTTTGGTTCTGTTGTTCTGTTGTTAATTCAGTAGGTGAACCTATATGTTCATGAAATAGTGCGTGTGAGCTTAACTGTGTGTATTAAAGTAAAACGAAGCATTTTCTGTCAGCTCAAATTAGATTCCTGCTCTTTTGAACTGTAGTATGTGCTAATGTGTCTCATTAAAGGTGGGGTATGGAAAGTTTGAGAAACCGGCTCGAGATACACTTGTTGTTATATTCCATGGAATATTTTTTGTTCACATTATATATGCTTCCGTTAGGCAATATTATAAGGAATCATTCTGTAAACTTTCATTGTTATGCGGATGATACTCAACTATATTTATCAATCAAGCCTGATGAAATTAATCATCTAAATAAAATTCAAGACTGCCTTAAGGACTTAAAAACGTGGATGACCTTAAACTTTTTGATGTTAAACACGACCAAAACTGAAGTTATTGTACTTGGCCCGAAGAATCTACGAAACAAATTATCTAAGGATATACTAACTATGGATGGCATTAATTTGGCCTCCAGTGAGACTGTAAGGAATCTTGGTGTTATATTTGATCAGGATTTATCCTTTAACGCCCACATAAAATCAATTTCAAGGACCGCCTACTTCCATCTACGTAACATTGCAAAAATCAGGCATATCTTGCCTCAAAACGATGCAGAGAAACTAGTCCATGCATTTGTTACTTCAAGGCTGGATTATTGTAACTCTTTATTATCAGGGTGTACCAAGAAGTCAGTCAAGTCGCTTCAGCTGATTCAAAATGCTGTAGCTCGTGTACTAACCAGAGTTAGGAAAAGGGACCACATTACTCCTGTTCTGGCTGCCTTACACTGGCTCCCTATAGAACACAGGATAGAATTTAAAATTCTTCTTCTCGCCTACAAAGCCCTTAATGGGCAGGCGCCATCTTACCTTAAAGAACTCATTATACCCTACTGTCCTACTAGGGCATTGCGTTCCAAGAATGCAGGGTTGTTGGTTGTTCCTAGAGTCTCTAAAAGTACAATGGGAGCCAGAGCCTTTTCTTATCAAGCTCCACATTTGTGGAATCAGCTTCCAGTTTGTGTTCGGGCGGCAGACACCCTATCCGTTTTTAAGAGTGCGCTTAAGACCTTCCTTTTTGATAAAGCTTATAGTTAGGGCTGATTAGATCCAGCCCCTAGTTTTGCTGATATAGGCTTAGTTTGTCGGGGACATCTTACTTCTTCCTTCTCTCTGTCTATACCTGTGTACTCTCATGTTCCGATTAACCCAGCTTCCCCAAATGTCTTTCTTTTTGGTGTCTGTATACGCCGGGATCCGGAGTCATGGATGATCCTGCGCTCCTCTGTCCTGGATCGCGAGCCCTGGATCTTGAGTCGTGGCTGTGGTCCTGGATCATAGGTCCTGGATGGATATCCTCGTGGATTCATCTTCCTATTATACACACATGCATTTCCAAACATTTGGACTACCTATGTTGCAAATGTATTATCTTTTCAATTTACACACGGCATCTATTGCACGTCTGTCCGTCCTGGGAGAGGGATCCCTCCTCTGTTGCTCTCCCTGAGGTTTCTCCCATGTTCCCTTTAAACTGTGGGTTTTCTCCGGAAGTTTTTCCTTGTACGATGTGAGGGTCTAAGGACAGAGGGTGTCGTATTGTCATACTGATATTTTGTACAAACTGTAAAGTCCACTGAGACAAATGTAACATTTGTGATATTGGGCTATATAAATAAACATTGATTGATTGATTGATTGAATGCTCTTAACGTCCCGATAGCAATGAATATCTTAAGTGCTTTGACAATAAATACATAAACAAATGTCATCTGTGGAAGCCGTAGTACTGAAAAGCACGACCAATCATCTGAGCCGGCCCGGCTAAAGTAGCTGGATGGCCTACCTGCCTGTCAGCCTTCCATCTGGGCACAAACTTTTCTCCTGCCCTCATTGGTCATGTGCGCGTTCCTGTGTGTTGGAGGAGGGGCTCTGTAAGGAAGTGGCAGATTTTTTCCGGCTGTGTATTTTCAAATTCCAGCGCGCTCGAGCTGGTTTCTCCAAAATGACCAACCCCACCTTTAAGCATATATAGGCTACTACCTGAATATGCTTCATGATAAATGCTCCTATAAATAAAATCTCATAGCTGAGGACACATTTTGAATCCTTCATATCTTGGTTAATTATTTTCTGAGGTCACATTTTTCTGTTGTTCACCATACCTGCCAACCCTACCGATTTGGGCGTAGTTGACCGCTTTTGACATGTTTCTACCGCCTACCGACTTAGCTGGCTTTCCCTAACGATTTTCAATCTTCCCAAACTATAACAAATTTAAAAAAAACAGAGACGAGGCATTTGTTACCCCGTTAATATCAATGTCTTGAAAACACATGTTGGCGACTGGAAGACATCCAGTGTTTGGTCTTTTCCTGAAGCATCCTACAGTGTCTCAACTGAAAGAGGACCACACAAACACACTACAAATATAATACCATTTTGAGATTTGGGGATATTTATCTCCCATTCTTTCACTTTTTCTGACATTTTCAACACCAAACATGTCGTTAATGTTTCTGTTTAGTGAACTACAGCAATCTGAAAGCCTGTACATTATTTATATCACACTTTATCAGTTGAAAAATGCAGGAAATGACTTTTTTAATGCAGTATTTTCTGATTTATGGCGCAACACAAAGATATTTTGCTCCGTGCAAACTTTTGACTCTAATATGTCAACATCATGAAACAAGAATATGAACCTGGCTTTATCCAATGTTCACACAAGAGTTCTACATCCTGACACATCCTTCATCTACACTGTCTCAACTGAAAGAGGACCAGAAGCACATTACAAATATAATAAAATGTGGAGACTTTGGGATATTTATCTCCCATTCTTTTACTTTTCGGGCATTTTACAGACCAGACATGTCGTTGATGTCCAAACTACCACTTTTTCTGAAAAATGCATAGAATTATGCAATATATGTTAAATACATGGTTTATACATGTAATTACTGGGGTTCCATTTCTTCTGATTACCTCATTTGGGCGTGTACATTTGCCGCGCAAACCTACCTCTTTTGGATTTGGAAAGGTTGGCATGTATGCATACACTTGCATTTGATATTGAGGTTATCCAACAATTACAGAAAGTAATCAGGTAACTTTTATATTTTGATTCTCGGATTAGGTTAGCGATTACTTTTTGTTACAGGCAACTGAATTATAACAGATTAAATTTTAAATAACCCTCCCACCCCTGCATCTGTTACGTAACCTGACGTCTGAATCCTTAAACAGCAGCACCTGTGTTCAGCTGAATCTAAGCATGTTCTGATCAAGCGAACCATTAGGGGCATGTTGTTTCGAGGAAGCTGAGCCGCCCCCGTAAAGGCAGAGGAAACATACATAAATGCATGACCACATTATAAAGTCTATAAATATTTGAGTACACAGTATGCACTAAGCTCAGAGGACACAGAGATGTTGGTAACTCAAAATCTACTCGTCCCTTTCACTTTGGGCTGCATGGCTGAGCTTAACCTTTTAAAATATTTACAAATCCACCGCGGCATTATGCTGAATGATAAGTAGATATCTATCACACACGTTTCTTCTCCTTCCTTATAGTAGAACTGCCACATGCTGTTATGTAAGGGCAGAAGAAAAGAGTGTATTTTATGAGAGTCTGGTGGCGCCTCTATCCGGCCGTCTGATCTTTTATCATCGGCGGCAGGTGAGACGTCCCGATCTGAGCGTGCCCAGTGTGACCCCTGGCCTCTCTGTAAACACATAGTTTACACCGGGTGGTCAGACACTTTCTTGGCTCCGCTCCCCGCTCCGAGGGGCCCCAGCAGCCAGTGGAGGTCTCGCAGCGAAACACACAGCAGTGTGAGAATATAAAGGTGAATGAGAGCGCTGCATCTGGAAAATGTACCTGTGAAAACTGTGCATAGCTGACCTCTGCGACACCAGCAGGAGATAGAGAGACAGGAAGGAGGGGGAGTAAGGAAGAGGCATTTCCCTTTGCCCTGTCAGAAAGAAAAAGGTACTTAGCCTCAAGCTGCGGATATAAATACACTCAGATCCACTCTGAACACATATACATCAGGTGTCCTGCAGTCAGTGATGAGTGGAAACCGCACTGGACTCCCACAAATGATGTTTCCATACAACAAAACTGAACTGGCAAGTGCGTTTTGAGGAATTCAAAGTCAGACAAACTCAGGACTTTCACCCTGATTGTGAAACCCGAAGACATCTGTGACTGAAAACAAGTGATCTTTATATTTTTGTTAGATAACAAGCCACATTTTTTAAGCCAAACCATGATGTTCTTCTTAACAAAACAGATGACCCTTTGTTTGTTTGAACAAATCCCTTTATAAAACCATCGCATGCTTGTACACTGGGTATCAAAGCTCAGTTCCTTTAGCAAATTAGCGCTGATGCTCCACAAAGCTGGGAGCCTTGCAATGGAAATAATGAAATAAGAATGATACAAATTGAAGCAAAGACTAGTTTAGGTCATTCTCCTCAATTTCCCACAATGCAATCCAGAAAGAAGTGATCATATTCAACAGGCTGAGTAACTGAATGTAATCGGTGCTCCTTTAACTCTCTCCGCTTACAGCAACCAACTTGTGACACGATATATTGTATAGACTAACTTGCTAGCTTTTACAAGTTATATTATTATTATACTTCATAATGTAGAGGAAACTTCTGTGTAGCATGCAATGGAGTCACCGACTCAGGAAGGAGACACGGGAAGAGTCGGAGCTTTGATGTCAAACCACTGTGATTTATTGGAGTTGGTACCAGAGTATTCACATCACAAATCCAAGAGTCAGAGGTTCTGACTCCACGGTTAGAGTTGCCACGTGCAATTCTGGAGAGCCTCTCTCTGCCAGCCCCATCTAACTGGTTTCGCAGAGAGTAAACAACATATTTGAGAAGATAGCCCTAAACAGTGTGGGAACACTGAGCTACTTGCGTCGGGACACCTATGACCTCGAAGATTTCACCTTTGGAGTCCACAAATACAGAGAAGGAAGTGTCCCCAGTGTACCCCACAACAACAGACCATCTGTATCCCAGTATGACACGGTCAAGAATGGGAACAATAACATTATGGGCTAAGCCGCCCTGTGTCCTTAAAGAAGGTAAACAGACATCAAGGTTTTGTCCTGTATGTTACAAATTGCGTCTTATGATAATTATTCCCTAACACATAACATTTTTAAATATGTACAAAGTGTTCTTATAGTTGGGAATTTCTTGTTGCTCTCATCTCAAATCCATGTCTTTTTCTTTTTCAGCGTTGCATCCCAGTGGCTGCAAGTTATCCATAGCAGAGCGTTGAAAATCATCATGCATGAAGTAAGCCTCTGTAAACTCCTGCACACAACAAAATACAGTACAGGGTTATTTTCTGTCTTTTCCTCGTCGTGTTCACGGTCCAACGGTTTTGGACATCATCCAATTCCTTTTTTTCTATTTCTCCTAAACCGAATTATGTAAACAAAACATCATGTTTCCTTTGACTCTACATTATCTTTCCCAAGGTATAACACCCAGAGTATCAGCGTGTCAACGGAGCATCAGGGCGTGGCGTGCACAGAGTTTGATCTAGTTTTCAAAGTCAGACTTCCAATCGATCACCATAAGCCTAAAGCTGTGGTTGTGGGCCACAGCCTGCACTGTAGACGAGTACAACAAATAAATGCAGTAAAATCTAAAACGGACAAGGGCGTCCTGCGGCCCCAGAGGGTTCCCACCAAAGGGCTGACTCCACACACTTGTCACACATCATCCGTCAAACCCACAGGCTTGGCAAAGCACACACAACTCACACACATAGGATCGTACTGTACGTGCACACACACATATGCAGCTTGTAAGAAACCTTAATAGGGGTGTTTGAGCTGCGAGGAGGCAGGTGAGCTTTAAATGCACGAGGGTATGATAGCAAATCCCTTCTATGGGTCAACAAATAATAGAGAAAGCGCCACAGGGAAGCTGCAGATGAGAGGAGGCATTGTTTTATCTCAAGCAGAGCACATGAAGGTTGACCTTTTGAGCAATGACATTTGAGAAATTGAGTAAAAAAAGCGCTTTACTAGAATATGAGACAGGCGTACCGGCGCATCTGAAGACACGTGTCACCGTTTACTGCGCTGTGTTCTCAGGTCTGTGTCCAGGCTTTAGCGGACCAATGAGAAGCTGTGAAGGGTTGTGTTATTTTGAGTAAGTTATCTGTAGTTGTTGTAAAGACAGAAAGAGGAAAGGAAAGAAGGAAAGGAAAGAGAAAAGGAAGACCGAAGGAAATCATCAAAGAACAAAGGAAAGAAGGAAGGAGACAGAAACAGGAAAGGAAAGAAGGAAAGAAAGAAAGAGAAAGGGAGGAGGGAGGAGGGAAGGAAATCCTCAAATAACATAGGACAAAAGGAAGAAGACAGAAAGAGGAAAGGAAAGAAGGAAAGGAAAGATAGAAAGAGAAACTGAGGATGAAAGGACATCCTGAAAAGTGATCCAAAGGTTTGTATATTTGAAAATGTGTTACAATAGAGTGTAGATTAATTATATTATAATGTAATGTAACTAAAATAAAATAGCTTTTTTAACAGTTCTACACCCGGGTGCAAATAGCATCTTCCTTAAAATAAATATAGATGTAAGAAGGAATGAAGGACATAAGGGAAAGAAAGGAATGAAAGATAGACATGTGCAGCATTTATTAAGTGTTTCTTGTTATCTGCCGCTGACATAATGAAGGCATCACGGCACCCCATTAAAAAACCTGTCGTTCATTTTTATAGTTCTTCGGCTCATTTAAACGCTCAACTGATTAGTGCACAGCGATTCTTCATCAGAAGCCCGGAGTAATATATTGCTTGATTAACACTGAACACAACAAAGTGTTTAAGTGACCTTATGGTTGTTTCAATAGTTGGAATTGTAAAGACAGAAAACCCCCAACTATAAGGACTCCAAGTGATTTAAATCTAACAAATATCCCCTTGTGCCTCTAAACCAGTGGTTCTCAACTGGTGGGTCGTTTCGAGTGGGTCGCAGATGTGTGAGTGAAAAAAATTCAAAGTTTTTGGAAAAAATTCAAAGTTTTATTTAGAAGGCTCAATTTTCTAATGCTGTGCATGCAGTAGGCGTTGGACTGGAAGTACCGGAGACCATAAACGGTTTTGAAAACTTCTGTCACGTAGTGATCATCTTCTCAATAAAACATCTTTGCTGAGGTTTTTTCGAGTCTTCTGGCCAATCAGAATCAAGATTGTTGCCGGAAGTCCCCACGGATAATAACTTTGCGGTAGTAGAACTATTCTTTATACATCCATGGGTACAACTTCAGATAGAAATGAACACGTAATGAAATATGACCCCCGGTTTGATGAATGACAGGTCACAGAACAATGGGGGCCATCTACCCTTACCCACAATTTAAAGTAATTCACACAGACAAGTTCAGATGTCAGAACAAAGTGAAAAACAAACAATGGCATAAAATATTATGAATATGTCGGATAGTAATAGATTTCATTATTTTCTTCTCAGAGTACCAGAATGCGTAGTTTATATATGTCTAAAAATCTCGTGGGGGAGAATCCCCCCAGACCCCCCATCTGGGGTTGGGTTTTCAGCATGTGTGCCTTTTTATGTGATACAGTTCAGCTTTGATTCCATCATCTCATTAAACCTTATTTAAAAGCATACTTTAGTTGTGTGAAGGGATATATGCACTGTACTTCACTTTAATTAATATTGTATGCACGTATTGTTGTTGAATAGATTTGAGTCGTTCAAATTTCGGGTTGCGATTTATTGACAAAGGAAAAAGTGGGTCCCGAGGCCTGACCAGTTGAGAACCACCAAATAAAGATCTGTAACCAGCTCAGCACAAACACCCACGGGCTCTCTAAACAACAACCATCATCCAGGTGTGTGTGTGTGTGTGTGTGTGTGTGTGTGTGTGTGTGTGTGTGTGTGTGTGTGTGTGTGTGTGTGTGTGTGTGTGTGTGTGTGTGTGTGTGTGTGTGTGTATAAAGTGTTT
>NW_022989871.1:217500-227931 GCF_902827175.1 Gymnodraco acuticeps | reverse complement strand
ATAGTTCACTTTAGTCTAAGTTATCTCAGTGGGTCTCAAACGGTTTGGTCACCATTAATGTAAACAATTATTTCCGAGGCACTCCTTCATATGATCATTATAGTTAGGCTATAAAACAAATAAGAGAATAAATGAAAAACAGTTATGAAATACTATATGGCAGTATAACAAGAATACAGTTTAAAAGGGGAGTGATTTGTAAAATATCCATAAAGAAAAAGTAAATTTGTTTACAGTTCTGTTACAAATGGGTGTTGAGATGTATCCATAGATCTCTTCATGTTGCTCTCAAAGTGCACAAGATTGACTCTTTTAACTTCAATATAAAACAAATAATCTTCCCGGGGGAGCATGCCCCCGGACTCCCCTAGAGGAGGTTAGGTCCACCCCCACTTAAAAATAAATAGCACTTTACCCCTGCTTACACCTATATGCCGTGAGCTGATTATCGAGCCTTCATGGTAACAGTTGTGGGTACATTGTGTGTATGCGTGGGGAGTGTTGCAGTAGAACATTCCACTGTAGCGCCCGGTACATTAATGGGAAACCCTAAATGTTTGAGCACCCTCTATGAAACGTCAAGCTACCCCACAGTACCCCCAAAATAAATCTCTGGCGCCGCCACTGACTTTTTTTTTTCTCCAAAGGGGGGGCCTGACAGAAAAAGTTTGAGAACCACTGACTTAGACAGTGAGAGGGAGGGGCAGGATCGGGTTTTGTCCCACATGGCTCTAAACAGCTCAATAGGCACACACTGTAGACACTAATTAGAAGAACACATACTAAAACAGCAATGTACAGACGAATCAGATGATTAAACATGATCTTAAAATATATTTTAAATTTTTTTTTTTGCATTTTGTTGTAATCATTATTTTAATACTTTCTGTTGACACTAGGTGGGGCTGTGACTGACAGTTTGAGAACAATTATGTGTTTTTGAACATCAAAGCATGTAAACATGTTTTAGAAACCTAAAATACAAGTATAACCCAAAAATGAACTTAATATCATCTTTAGCTTGATGTCACCTCTCGCAATTCACTGATAAATATCCTGGAAAACCTGATTTTAGTTCCGTCTCTTTGCATATTTTGTGGAGTTCATTTATCTGTTTAATTCACATTTTTCAACTAACATTTTTTTTCAATGTTTCAGTCCATTAATAATAATAACGCATTTTATTTAGAGGTGTCTTTTACACCTTATAATTCAGAAAATATCATTTAAAAAAACTGGGTGGAATAGGAAACAGGGGATCCATCAATGATTAGGGATAGTCTGGGGCAGTGGGGGTAGGAGGGGGATTTGGAGCCAACCAGCAGGGCCTCCATTTTGCCTCCATTGAGGTTGAGGAAGTTACGGCTCATCCAACTCTTGATGTCATGGAGGCATGTGGTGAGAGAGGGCAGTGTTGGGTTGGGTGGATATGAAGACCTGTGTGTCGTCAGCATAACTGTTACGTGCCGTAGTGTTTGTGTGGTCGTGTGTGTGTTTTTCTCTCTCTCCCTCTGACTCCCCAGGTGCAGCCTGATTGTCCTCAGGTGCAGCCTCTCCCCAGGTGCTCCCAATCCCCAATCAGGGCCTCCATATAGAACAGGAGGAAGGTTGCTGTCTCTCTCTCTCTCCCCTTCTCCCCGGGCTGGATGTGTGCAGCGTGGTGTCCATGTCTCCAGCATATAGTTTTGTAGCTAGAGTTGTTTTGCAAGTTGGCTGGTGAGCCGTGTTCATGTTTGTTCATTAAACGACTGGATCGTTACTCAGAGATCGGTTTTCTCTCCTTTTTGTCGTGCTTGGTCATCCTGGTGTGTTGTTACTTCCCTTTGTACCCCCTAGATTTAGAAGGGAACGTAACAATAACAGTAAAATGTGACATCATGGTGTCGGAGGATAGTACCAAGGGGAAGGAGGTAAATTATAATGAAGAGTGGACCCAATACTGACCTCTGAGGGTCGGAGGGTCATTAAAGAGCAACAGTTAAGGGTCCTTATACAACGAATAAGAAAGAATATTAATCAATCAATAGGATCGATAAAGGTATTCTGATAATCAATATGAGTTTGAAAGAAAATAACATTATGTCTGGCCGTCGATGAGCGTCCTGTCGCCCTACTCAGATTGGTGTGTCCCGCACCGTCGTGTCTTTTCGGCCGTGCCGACACCTTCCGCCTCCCAATTCAACACTGTCACTTCCCGATCTGCAGCTCTGCCCGATCTGCAGTGCGCATGTGCGAGATGGTCCGCCATATTGGACAACTCCGGACGGCAACCCAAGTAGGACACGTGACTTGACACAGTGGCTTTTGGCAAAGCTCAAAAAGAAAACGCGAGAGAGATGAGTTGTTGTTGTTATAACAACGTGGCTTCACTATTATTTAACAACTCTTTTTATTGAGTTATTTTATTTGGGGTTAAGTACATTGTCAGAATAAGTGAGACACGGATTTAACTTCTGTTAGACAGCCATATGCCATACATTTTTGCATACATTCACAGTAAATATGTATTCAGTATGATAGCTGACCATCTCGCACATGCGCAGTACAGATCGGGCAGGGGTACGGATCGGGTAGTGACAAACATGTTGAATCAGGAGGCAAAAGGCTGTCAGCAAAAGAAATCACTCTGATTGGCTGTTCAGCTTAGTGAATCAGTGCATGAGAAGCGAGGTATGCAAACAAACAATTAAGAAGGCACACACAGACGGCTATTATTTTTCATTTTCATCTGTCTGCTTCCACAAGCAACAGGCGGTATCAGCCATCATCTGTGGCTGATACCGCCAGTACCGCACTAAACATAGTTTTGATGGACGAGAGTGAAAATGGAACGCACACGCTATTTGTTGTTTGTATATATCACGCAGTCTGTCTTCCGGTTGTTGCCACTTTTAAATGACGAATACACACTACCGCCGCCTGCTGGTAAGGAGAGTTATTGCCACTCACGCATGCGCAGTGCGTACGTGCTACTTGGCCGTCGGCTGAAGTCTTTGCGGTGTGTTCCAGTGCGACTGTTGGCCGAGACGCAGGAGACGTGAGGCGACACAACAGTCGGGTCTGTCGGGACGTGTTCTTTGGTGTCAGCTTGGTGCGTCAGGGCCTTTACAGTTTGCATGAAAAACAGATTTTTAGACATGGTTCACTCTGCCTGACTAAAGCAATGATTTACATTGGAGTAACCTATGGATTAACCTTCAGCAGCGTTTTAATGCCATTGAACACAACTTTTGATCAGAAACAACAAAAGGTAAGACATTTCTCCCGTGTTTGCTCCGTAAAGCTACGTGGTGTGATGTCTGGGTTTGCTTCCCATGCCGCGAGTGTTGATCACTCAGTGAAGATACTTATATTTCTAGAATCTGTGGAATCTCAGCTTGCTAGCTGATATCTGGTTCATGCAGATCCGATAAGTAATACGGATATTTTACCGTGAGTTCTGTGCTAAGTGTGTTAGCATTTTTTCGCTCAGGGCTAATTCAGAAGCTGGACCTGGCTCCAGAACGGGACCCCAGGCTTCCTCCGGGCCGGGTATCCTCACTTCTTAGTTTGTCTTACATGAGGTCTTTGAACGTCTATGAAGCTCTTCAAGCAGGAATACCTCAGAAATGTCCCATTAGCTTTTCTCTATTTTGAGCAACAGTTTGAATTTTGCATACATAGTGAAATAAGACCTTTGAAATAAGATTTTGTTCAGCTCATGATCTGGCGCTGCCCTCACATTGGGATGACATGAAAGGTGATCTCATCAAACTGTTTCCTGTCGCTGCGGGATCCCAGAAATACACCGACGTTGAGACAGAGCTAAGAACCAGCTTCACGCCCAACATCATCAGCGTATGTTCAATATCTGATCTTCATGCAGCGATACCTTGAGACTGCATCTTTACTCACTGCAGATGTGTTCGTTGTTTAACCCTAAATGTAATTGTTAGATAATCCCATCATTAAATGTTCTGGACAAATCAAATCAATCACTACTTTGAGTGGCCTTTGAATTTTGGACAATAACACGCTGAATATTAAGACAAGATCTGGACAATATATAGATTTGAATTTTAACATATAATAATAATAATAATAATAATAATAATAATTTATAATCATTACATAATGTCTTCAAAATAATAATTAATGTAATAATTACATTAATTATTATTTTGAAGACATTATGTAATGATTATAAATTATTATTATTATTATTATTATTAATCACAGTCTTATTTCATTATAATAATAATAATAATAATAATAATGATAATAATAATAATAATATATATATGAGATAATACTGTTCTAATTATTGCCCTATAAATATGTCACAATATTCACTAAATTAGACTAAATCCAATTAGGATATTTTCATTGACTAAAATGGTTTAAATGTTTTAATAGAAATATTTTAAATGCTAAATCCCTGCTAAATGTACTGATACAAAACATTCTTTAATATGTTAAAGTTGTAACTCAGCGCTCTCTGTCTCTTACGTGTTGTATTCTTACTGGCTTTGTCAGATTGTTCAGAACATGACCCTGTGGAAGAACTACCAGCTGTTAAAGAAACAGCTGGATGTGAACAACAAACACAACAACGAAAGGAAGCTCTTCCACAAACGAGGCTTCAACCGCAGCTACACCGGAACACATGGTAACCAAAGGGTCATTAGAACACTTTCTGCACATTCACAAGGCAAAATAAAATACTGCATGGGAGGGAAGATCTAAATATTCAGTTCGACCTTTGGCTGAAAGTCAACACTTCTTTAAATACTGTAGTATTACTATGTCCTCTGTTTTTATTCGTCAGCTGTATTTGTGAGTCATTTTTAAAATTAAGATTTCATATAAAACATTTGTTACAGCTCCAAATAACAGTATATTATTAAAGATTAAACCACGGATTGCCCACTTTTTGGCTAGTCCCAGTAGGGCTGCACTCGACTAAAGATTTTTTCTAGTTGACCAATATTCGTCAATTTAGGCGATAAGTCGACTAATCGTCGCACGTTTATGATACGTTATGATTTTAGCTAAATATACTATAACATTTCAAGATAAAATTACATTTTGTGCATTTGCTTATCTAATATTTATAAGTTTAGCCTTTGGCCCTCAACTTCAACCTCAAGTTATTTTAATAATAATAACTAGAAAATTCAGAGAAATGTTGCCTGTGTGACTGAAACTTGGGTGTGTCCCGATGCTAACATTACCCCCGCTGAGTAAGTATTAATAGCATTAGTTGTATTGTTAAGGTACAATAATGAATATCCATTAATTTTAGCTCACTTTTAACTGTTAATATTACATTTTTGGATTCTTGCACCACATTCCTGCATCGTTTCTGAACATCTTTAGATTACCACTGGATTTAGTTAACGGCCGACAGGTGTGTTCAAAGATCAAAGCGGTTTTTTTACAGCTCCTTTCCCCTCTAGCCGTGATGTCACCCACTCTAAGTCTTAACGAGCTCTCCCATTCATTCCTATGGGCCAAATGATCGCAGTTTTCTGCGATTTGTGTGAAAACGGCTAGGCGAATCAATTATAAAAGACATAGCAACCTGATCCCGGTCATTCCGCACGTTTTGATGTGTGTTTCGTGTCAACGCAGCCGGACGAGTAGCATGAACACATTTGTGGCGGAAGAAGGAGAATAAGATGAGATAAGTATGTCGATTACTATTCTGTGTGTGGCTTCGCCAGTCACACAGAATAATAAACTTTATTTATATAGCACCTTTCATGCTCTGAGGCTGGCCTTTTATATGTCCACGTTACCATGACAGCTACTCAAATTCGGCTGTCTTTGCCGACACCGTGGTCCCATCTCGATGTCATCGTAATATAATACGATGGCTACACGACGGCATTGCGAGGGCTTCACGTAGTCGTGTTGCCTTCCTAAGACAATCGGGCAGCTTCTTGTTTCCTTCATATTGTCTTCGTGAGGCGGAAAATGCCCGATGGCACCGATGATCTCACGAAGTAAAGATGACACGATTTGACAAGATGCCCTCACGAGTGCCTTACGAAGGGCAAAATCACACACAAATTCAACACGAAAATGAACCTTCGCAAGGTCCTTCGAATTTTTTTTGCCATGCCAAAGATTTTGCCACCGCTCACGAAGTTGCTGCCGGAGTCTGGGAAACTCCACCGGCGGTCATACGATGGCTTGAGATGCCCTCACGAATGGCCCGATGTTGCTACGATCACAGCCGAATTTGAAAATGTCCTTTATCGTGTGTCCATCTGGTGTCAATTTCAGGACAGTGTGACGCGGGCTTTACAGAGTATGACAGAAAATGACAGCAACAAATGAGGAACATAATTAATAACAAGGTATAAACAAACAGAAAGAGTTATAGCTACATTGTTTGAATCGGTTATCACTCATTGGTCATTCACTACCTGTATTAAAGCTGTTTCAGTGCTCTGTGTTCGATAGCCAGACTGGAATTTATCAAAAATGTTATTGTTGTTAAGATGATGGAGTCATTGGTTGAAAACAATCTTCTCAAGGAGTTTGCTTAAAAAGGAAGATTAGAAATAAGCCTGTAATTAGTTAAATCACCTATGTCCAAGGTTTTTACCAAAGCAGAAGGGAAAATACCAGATTGCAGAGACATGTTAATTATTCTTGTTGTTTCTTGAGACAGGTACTGAAAGCAGGATTTAAACAATTTGGTAGGGACGGGGTCAACAGAGCATGTTGATGAATTCATTTTGTTGATTGTAGCAGCAATTTCATCATGAATCGTCCGGGTTAAAATCTGCCAGGGTAGGTGGAGGCTCTGCTTGGTAGATCCCAAAGAGGCCGTCTGAAGAGAAATCAAACTTGGGTGGAACTGTTAAAAGCTTCTAACGTGGCCTCAACTAGACACGCTTTGATTAACGGTTTTATTTGATGGAAGTCATCATGTGTTTTTTCTGTAAAATCTTATGTTAAGTAACTATAGCTGAAGTTGATATCGAGTAAAGGACTCTAAAAGGGAAAAAGTAAAGTATCTCAAATGTTCCGTTTTAAAAGTCTTATTCAGCGAAGAGTTTAAAATATCCAATATTGGATCCTTCACTGGCTCCCGGTCAAGTCACGCATCCAGTACAAACTCCTCCTGCTAACTTACAAATCTCTCCACTCCCTAGCCCCTGCTTACATCTCTGACCTCCTTCAGCCCTACGCCCCCTCTCGTCAACTGCGGTCCTCCGACAACGGGCTGCTCTCCATCCAGCGCTCCAAGCTAAAAACCTTTGGCAACAGGGCTTTCAGTGTCGCAGCTCCCACCCTCTGGAATGCTCTCCCCTCTGCTATCAGGAATGCCGACTCTCTGGACACTTTCAAAAAACAACTCAAACACCATCTGTTCACCCGGGCCTTTGGCCTCAGCTAAAATGCAGTACCCAGCAACCGGTTATTTTTTTTTCTAACCTGTGTATCCTTGTGACTATTATTATTTTGTTGTTTTGTTTCCCATTGTAAAGCGTCCTTGGGTCTCTTGAAAGGCGCTATAAAAATTTAAATAATTATTATTAATATGAGCGATGAACCGCTCCAGATTTGACTAGCGAGCGGCCCGAGACCACCTCTTTACGGCGGACCAGAGTCCGGCTGTTTATTTCATATCAGAGGTCTCGGACTGTGTTCACACCAACCCAAACGAACCGCACCAAGTGGTGAAACGCACCAGGGTTCGATTCAACCGGACTAAACAAGGCTGGTGTGAATGCGACCTGAGTCAACTTCCCAGTGTTTTCAAGTGTCATAGAAGACAGGAGGTGGAAATGGACTACATTTACATAGAGCTTTTCCAACATTTACACACTGTTGACCGTGGCATAGTGGAGTGCCCAATGACAAGTCTTTATTATTACAACACCATTAGAAATAAATCAAGTTTCTTCTCTGTTTTGTTCTGTAGGTGCGATGTACGGCAATGGTTCCTACTTTGCTGTGAGTGCGACATTCTCACAGGGCTACGCTAAACCCTGACATCAGGAACCACATGCGCATGTACCTGGCCAAGGTCCTGGTGGGAGACTTCACCACGGGAAGAGCCGGCATGATCACCCCCCCCCACCAAGAGCTCCAGCAATACTACAGACCTGTACGACAGTGTGGCAGATAACAGCGCCAATCCAACCATCTTTGTAGTCTTCGATGACATCCAGGCGTACCCAGAATACCTCACATTCACCTGATCGATGCTATGATCACATTGTGCCACAGTTCTGATCAAAACATACCTCTGTTTTTAGTTTTCTTGTCTGCAACAACTGTTTAATACTTATATAATACATTGCATGTTACCTGAAGGGCTCGTTTCCATTTGCTTTATTGAGATTAAAGTTAACTGTGATTTCCTTAATCTAGCATTTGTCACATTGAGTTTGTTGCTCAGTAATGTAGTTTTGAATTAGTAACCTGTCATCTTTTTTTGTTTAACAGTTTTGATTGAGATTTCAAAATCAGAGAAAATATACATTCACTAGCATTCCTCCATCCCACCCAGTAAATAATTGTATTACCAACATTTTTCAGAATATTTCTATCCTTTTTCATTCCTTGGAGAGAAGCATTTCATCATTCGTTTGGAATGGCAAGCCCCCGAGAATAAGGAGAAGTGCCCTTCAGAGACCTAACAAACTTGAGCTTTTCCAACATTAACATATATAAATAAATAAGAAGGAGAAGAAGAAAGGGGGGGGGGGGGGGTCGGTTCTGCTGCCACAAACTATTGCTCTATCATCCTGGTTTAGGGGGACCTGTAAGCTATCGTAATAATTTAAGAAGGGGGTCCAAACTTCTGCACAGAGCCTATTAGAGTGTACTGGATTTTCTCAAGTTTAAGGAAGTGCATAGTGTCTCTTATCCATCTAGTAACATTGGGAGGTGCTTGCTCTTTCCAGGACAGCAGAATTAGGCGTCTGGCAACCAAGGAGGTAAATGCTATATCATGACTGCCCGAGTTTTACCTTTAAGGTAGCCGGTTTCAAGGGTGAGGCCAAATAAAGCACATACAGCATTGGGTGTGATGTCTTTTTGAAAGATCTTGGAGTATGCAATGAATATGTTGCCCCAAAATGAGCTGAGGTTGGGACAGGACCCGAAAATGTGAATATGATCTGCTGGTTGACTGTTACAGCGAGGGCATGAAGGTCTAGGTCAAGGAACAGCTTCGCCAGCCTTGCTTTGGTAAAGTACACTCTCAGAACAATTTTGAGTTGTATAAATCTATGCCTAGCACATGGGGAAGAGGTATGTATTAAGTCAAGCACTTTCTGCCATTGATCGTCTGCCATTTCCTCACCAACGTCATTCTCCCAACGACTCCTGACATAAACCCGATATTGTTTATACTATTATAGAGAAGAGAGACTAGCACTTTGCTACCTGGCGATAGTGAGAGAATATGATCAATTGCGTTGTTCATTGGGATGTCAGGGAAAATGTCTAATCTGGAGATATCTGAAGAAGTGAGACTGTGGTAAATTAAATCATTGGGAGAATTGTGTAAACGATTCAAATTTCCCAACTACATACAGAGTACAAATGGATGTAATGCCATTCGTGTCCCATATCCCAAAAGTAGAGACAGAGAGGGAGGGAGGGAAGTTGTAATTATTCTTGAGTGGAGAGTGTACCGACGTTGTCTGCAAGTTGAAATGCCTTCTAAATTGAGACCAAACTCTGATGGAGTGATACACCACTGGATTAGAGCTGAATTGAGGTAAAGAAGGAGGTGACTGAGCGCATATGGAACGTAGATTGTAAAGGACACGGGGTCTCCAGGAAATTGGAGATGGCACGGTGTTGATGGGTGTGTCCCAGTAAAAGAACACAGAGAACAGACTTTCCCAGTTTAGATCTTTAATTATACTTGTTCTTGCTGTTAGCCATGTGTGTGGTCTGTAACAATAGTACAAACAAGGAATGGCATTAATAATAATCACAATTATCTATAATAAACAATTATAGAATCAATATAATTGAATTAGACAAGCGAGTGCAATACACAAATACAAAGAAGTTAGCAACTAAGCTACTGTGAGAGAATATTTTAATCCGATCTGTGTATTTAGAGGTTCTCAGTCTTTCTGGAAAACTTAATCACAAAGTAATGCTTTTCGTTAAACCGCATATACTCCTGCCTGTAATGTGATCCTGCGTGTAACCTACAGGAGGACAGGTCAAGAGGTCATCTGACTTCCTGTGGGGTGAGGGGTTTGGGCACATGAGAAGTTGCAACACAAAGGTGCCTTTGTTCCGATGTCTGGTACTGATTAGGGAAAAGGCGGGAATATAGATCCCTCCTCTTTTAATGTATAGATCTGTGCTGTGGTCCTTTGTCTCCAGAGTTTGCTTGGTGTCTCATAAAGAAGTTGTGAATATACCTTGTGAATTCTCCGCCGTATTATACTCTTAATAAAT